>NC_057810.1:320584587-320626068 GCF_018294505.1 Triticum aestivum | reverse complement strand
AGGGTCGGGGATAACAGAGTAACTTTGCTTCTCCTAAATAGTGGGCGCAAGCGATTTTGGGCGAGGAGGGCATGTTTTGAAATAGTGGGCACGAGCGATTTCGTGCGAGGAGGGCATGTTTTGAAATAGTCCGCGCGAGCGATTTCGGGCGAGGAGAGGGTGTTTTGCCGCCTATAGTTTATGAATTATTCGACACGTGTCATTTCGGCCGAGGAGAAGGCACACTTGGATGAAGTTATGAACCTCGATGTACAACGGGACAATTGATGCGTGTCCCACATAGGCCGGTAATTTTGCGTCTCCCATTTATTTTCTCGGGCAAATTCCACCGGGCAGAGGGTGTTTAGTGGTTCGTTCAATTTTTGGGAGAACGAGCATCCACGTCTACCTTACCAAGTCGATTCGAATCAAGTTTCAAAATATTAGCTTGCCACTTCTTTTTTAGATGGTGAGATGATGCTCGGGAGTAATGTGTTTTTACATGCTCATTGCTAATGATTTATTATGAAAAATAGTTACCCACTCAAAACCAGGAATCAAACCCAAAATGAAATATCTCGATTCAATGAAGTAGCTCGTTCACCAGGTCAAAATAGTGAACTAAATCCAAAATTGAACACCACAATTGAGTAGCATGTTGTATCATATTATAGAAATACATGAACATGTTGAAAGTCAAATTAATGAACTTGTTTGATACGCATATCTCTGTTCATGTGTGGATTGCGGACAACATGTTCTCCAATTCAAATATTTGAATGCAATTTTATATCGAAACATGGTTTATATCAGTCTTTGATGCATAAACGCGACCTCCCCCTCTCCCGGACTCTCTCTCGCTGACAATCTTCAATTATATCGCACGCATCCAAACACAAACCTTGTCGGTCCCTCTCCCTCTCTCTCTCTATCTCATTCTCTCTGTGGGGGGTGGGGGGTCTTTCTAGTTTGCAATGACACTCCTTGTATAGGTCTCTCTGGCACAGTATGTATGATTCTCTAGTCCAAGCTAAATATCTTGGGTGCACTCATCGTACGCACACAAATTCCCTAGCTCGTTGGCTGTGACTCTCTCACGCACCATTCTACCGTCTCGGAGTTCTTCCCTCTCTCTCTCAAACTCTCCATCTCCCTGGGTCACACATACACATGCATATCTCACTCACACTCTATACACCCATCTAAAACTCTCTCTCCCTCGTTCTCTCTCCATCTCACATGCACACACACACACACACACAATCTCATGCCTAGCTAACTATGATCGTCTCTCACTCAATTGTAGGCACATGCAGTCCCCCTATGTATATGACTAATACTTAGTCTCCATCACAAACATGTGCATTATCTGTTTCCCTCACTTGGTCTACCTCGATTTCTCTTGGGGCATCTTTCTATCGCACACACACCTCGTACCTCGATCTCCCACCCATATAGTCCCCTCACGATCTCGAGGGGATCTCCCTATCACAAACACACCCTCTCTCCCTCCCCATGCATCCATCTTCTCCATGCGTCCCTCTCGACCTTTGTCCCTTGTTGGCCAAACCTCCATTGGACATGTGTTATAGGGGTGTCTCTCTCCATTGCAAACAATCATGTACTAGTTATCTTAGTGTATCTCCTCACCTTGCCATTCTATCTCGGAGATGCACGTGTGATATGTTTGCATAAGAAACGAACACACACTCTCTCTCTCTCTCACTCTCTCTCTCTCTCTGTCTCTCTATCTTATCGTTTGTTGTCCGTCTCTCTTTCACACACACACAAACACACACACACACACACACACACACACACACTTTTTGCGCACTCACTCATTCTCCTTCACACACACTTGATCTCTCTCGACTTAGGCACCCTCTTCGATCCATAGCATATAGATTTATTGAAAATCAGACATCATAAAGTTTGACCATGTACGTGGAGAAAAACATTTACATCTTGAATGGCAAACACATATCATTAGATTCATCAAGATATGTAGTTTCGTATGATGTATCTTTGGTATTGTAGATATAAATAATATTTGCGTAAACCTGGTCAAAGTTTCAAAAGTTTGACTTCTAAAAAATTTATATGCATTGCATTATCGAACGGATGGAGTATCTCTTTCCCCCTCTCAGTTATTTGACGCACCACTCAGCCGTATCGGGCTCCTCTATCTCTCTCAAAATTTATATCTCCCTGGTTCACACATACACATATCTCGCTCGTGCTACATAGACCTGTCTAACACTCCCTACCCTTATTCTCTCTCTATGTGACACCCCCTAAGTACCATAATCCCTCACTCCATCATAGGCACACACCCCTAAGTATGACTATCTCTCACTAGCCATCAGGAACACATGTATTTTCTCCTTCCATCCACAAGTCTACCTCGATATCTCTCAGGGTATCTTCTATCGCGCACACACCTTGTCACTCGATCTCCCACCCATGTAGTCCCATCATGATCTCCAAGGGATCTCTCTGTCACAAACATACACTCTCTCCTCCCCATGTCTGCATTTTCTCCACACGTCTCTCTCGACCTCTCTCCCTTGTTTGTCAGACCTCTCTTGGCCACGTGCTAGGGGTGTTTCTCTCAGTTGCAAACAACCACACACTATCTCCTCACCTCGCTTCCACTGTTGAAGATGCATGTGTGATATCTTTGCATAAGACACACACGCTTTTTCTCTACTCTATCGTGTGTTGTCCATGTCACTTTCACACACGCACACACACTTTTTCACTCACTCTTTCTATTTCACACACACACACACACTCTCTCTTTCTCTAGTTAGGTACTCTCTCACGTCCATAAACATATGGATGTTTTGAAAAGTCAAACCTCAGAAAAGTTTGACCAGGTATATGTGGAGAAAAACATTTATATCTGGAACGATCATTAGATTCATCACAACATTTACTTACTTCATACTATCATTTATCTTTGGTATTGTAGATATAAGTAATTTCTTTACAGACTTGGTCAAAATTTCAAAAGTTTGACTTTAAAAAAATAATATAGGCACTACATTATCGAATGGAGGGAGTAGCTCTTTCTCTCTCTCTCTACTATATCTCACGGGCCTCCCCTCTCACTCGATCTCTCTATACCGAGGGATTATATAGTCACTGTGTCAGCGTATAGCTCCGTATATTGTTTAGTTGCCCAGTCAACTAGTCCACATGCTGCCTTGTCAGCTCATGTTCTCTATCTTCGTGTGCTGGCCCATGTGGAAGTGGGTGAAAATAAGTGAACTAGTGGCCCATCAAACATGTGGTGAAGTAAACAAAGTTAAAGCCACTCACGGTAGCACCCCGCATGCTAGTAAATTGATGGCACACTTCTTCCACATGAAGGACGCACTCACGCACACTTCACCACTGCATGGTGGCATGCACACAAGGACGCACTCATGCACACCCAGCACACAATACACACCAAGCACATGTGTACACCGGCGTCACCGCCGGCTAAGATGGATGGCGAGGCAGCCAACAAGCAGAGGCGGCTCGAGCCAAAACCACATCGGGCGAGCCTAGACTTCATCAGTAGCCTCCCCGCCGACATGTTGCTCATCATCATCGGCCTCCTCCCCACCAAATCAGCCATGCAGACCACCCTGCTCTCCCGGCGGTGGCACCCCCTCTGGCGCCGCGTCCCCCTCAACCTCACCGTCGACAACTGCCTCTACGACGGGGATTGCAAACGCATGGCCGCAGTCTCCAAGATCCTTTCATTGCACCCTACGCCAGCCAGACGCCTTGACATCCACATGTCCAGTACGAACTACAAGGTCCAAGCCAAGTTCGACGAGTGGTTCTTATCCCCCACCCTAGATCAGCTCGAGGAGCTCAGGTTTGAAGCTGGACGATGTCGCTCTCTGTCGTTGTCTGCGCTCCGCCTGACGCCAACACTGCGCCGCGCCAGCTTCAGCTCCTACTATTTTGTCAAGATTAATGCCACGCCCTCCCTTCTTCTCCCTCAACTCAAGCAGCTCGACCTCTTCGATGTTGGCATCTCGAAGAAGGCTATGGAGCACCTGCTCCGCAGCTGTACTACGCTCGAGTACCTTCGTCTTTGGCAGATCCACAGGTTCATTAGCCTTCACATCGCCTCGACGAATCTCCGATGGATTTATGTGTCTTGATGGCTTCGCAACAGGACATCTATTGGGAAGAGATCACTAGAGTTGTTCCACATTATGGTCATTGAGAATGCGCCTTTCCTTGAGAGATTGCTTGTATCTGATATAGAAGGTCCAACAAAAATCAGGGTCATTGACGCGCCAAAATTGATAACGTTGGTGTAATTGTCTGCCAAATTCTCTGAACTCTTTATTGGATCCGTAATCATTTTGGTACACACTCATCTTATTCTCCGTCTTCTTGAAATTCACATTTTTTAATTTCTTCTTGATGTATTTACGACTGTCATCCAGAAAATGATTCCCACAAGCTTAACCCAGTCTATGCGCACAGTGAAGATCTTGGCAATAAAATCTATCGGCCCCAATCTGGATCAAGTTGTTGGATTCCTTACATGCTTTCCGTGCATGGAGAAGCTACTCATCGAGGTGAAACTTCTTTCCTATTAGTAAACGGTAATCACAACGTAGCTCAATTCTTTCGTAATTTTCCCAAATTATGATGGCAAATGTAGTGTTCAAAACTGCATCTACGCACTGCACCGAAAGAAATGTTTTTAGTACTTTTTCTCACGTGATCACCTACATCGTTCATTGTTGTTGTACTACTAGTAGCCTAGGCTAGTCATAGTGGTTAGTAACTTAGACTAGTAACTCCATGGTTAGTCTAAGAGCAAGTACTACTTCCGTCCTGGTTTACTCTTCGTATTTTGTAGTATCAAAATTTGACCATATATTTAACTAACAAAATGTTAATGCATGTCACTAAAAATTATATCGTTGGATTCGTATTTGAATATAATTTCAAATGGTATTATTTTTGGTGACATGCATTGGCACTTTCTTCGGTAAATCTATGGTAAAAATTTTACACTAAGTACGAGGTAGTACAAAAGTGGGCTATAACGACCCTCCACTATGTAGGCCAAAACACATGCCAAATTCACTTCTGATGCATTTGGCATCGATGCCCCTCCATTGCTCACCTAGTGCCCCAATCTGGATCACCTACTTTACTCTGGTGCGAATTAACTCACGCAATGAAAAAACACTTGCATGGGAGAGGGATAGGACCGAGGCAATAAAAAACACTTGTTTGGGAGAGGGAGAGGCTGGTGTAGTTGGCTTGATTGATTTGTTTATACATGTGGGTTTGTGTGCACAACAGTGCCAACTCTCTCACATCGCTAGAGTGGTGCCAAAATCTTTTGATTTGACATCGATGTGTATTATGTGGCATACTTTTGAGAAATCTGGCATCGATCACATAGTGGAAGGCAACAAATGCCCAAGCTCTTCACGTGCTCCTAGGTAAATGAGAGGAAACAGAAAGAGAGATAGAGAGAGTGAAAAATATCACTAGCCTTAGAGACAACCCTATAGCCAACCCTATCATATGAGCAAATGATATTGGTACCTCTTGATGACACGACAATCTTATACAACTAGCTGCTCTAATATGTTCTCTTCTTTTGCAGATAAAAAAAGACCCAAAAGTGGAAAATGTGTTGCACTATATCAATCTCATCGAATGCCTTGATCTCCACCTTACATAAATTGATTTGATCGACTACTGAGGCAGCACATCTGAGATTAAATGGGCCAGGTTCTTTGTTCTGGAGGCAAGAGTGCTCAAGGTAACGAGGTTTGGCGTTCTCTGGCACAACAATGAATGGCATGCTGATCACTGCAAGCGTCTAAGCCTAACTGACAAAGTCTCCACAGAAGCTGAATTTGTTTTTGAAACATCAAGTTGCCAGAGACTCAAAAATTTATTTGCCCATTAGTGACTTGTCAGGGTGGTGGATTTTAGTTTGTACGATAATGTTGCATCCACCTAAAGTAATGAAAGTTCTTACATAAACTTCCTAATAATTCCCTCTTCGTAGGTGCATCATTACTCCTAGCATTTGCAATATCAGTTTGAAACTTGTAATAGTACGACTATCCAGCACAAGGTACTATGTTACGATAAATGTTCGCGTGCATAGGTGCGGCAACAATACACCATTACTTGAGTATAATATTTATTATTACCAGCAAGAGGCCCATGCATTGCACGGAACATCAAGATGCATTTATATGAGCTATTTATCTTGTGGGAGACTAAGATGAATGAGGGAAGGCCTTATCTACAAATGTGGAGAGGGTGTGGGTATCTGTTTGCAAAATTGCCATAGTTTGCTTTCTATCCGTCAGATATAGATCAGACGGTCTATATTGTAGGATGGTAGGCACACCATCATCACCAACTCGGTTTTCTAATAAGAGTTTCTCTAATTCTCTATACTACTCCTATAAAAACCTTTGAGTTGGTGATGATGTGTGCCTGCCATCTTTCACCAATAGCCGTCGGATCTAGATCTAACGCATACAAAGCAAACTGCTGCAGTTTTGCAAAAAGATGCCTGCACTTGTTCCCTATTTACAAACAACTATCTGTCTCTCACAATCAGCCTTATCTCTTCCCCACCAGATCTAGAAGGCCATGGAACAATCTGGCGCGATGGCCGCTGCTGGCGCCGTCCACCCTCAATCTTGGTGTTCCCTGCAATGCACGGGCATCTTACTCGTATAAGAAAAGAGTAGATATACTCGTGGTAATTCACGGGAATATATGCCGAACACGGCTAGTTGTAAGCAGGCCAGCTCTACTGCCATGATGATAGTGACTTCACACGGTGAGGCTGACTTTGGTATGCCGAACACGACGCCTACACTCGGGTGTCATCTCCGGCGCAGGGTCTTGTTCACTTCACTGTGAGGAGTAATTTGACCAATGGGTAGTACAATACTAGTACTACATTGGTAGTACTACTACTAGTCTAGCACCACTGTCTGGATTTAGTAGTACTATCATGTCCATCTGGATTTAGTATTTGACTAGCAATATCTAGTAATGCATGTCACAAAAAATATACAAGCCCTTTGTAAATAAATACATGGAGTATTGTTTTATTCGGTTCTGAACATAGTTCCCGATGATATTATACACTCTCCCTTCCGGTAGATGGCTCAAATCTGAAGTCTCATCAATCAGACTACTAGTGTACTCACCGAGCGGTCAGCTTGGTAAGCTACCAACAAAAAATTGCAATCAAAGACTACTATTGTACTCCCTCCATACTGGTGCATTAGTCACGTTACGAAAACAAAATAATCCCAAAACTATTAGGCGCGGTGCATTAACTACCCACATCGTTCCCTGGTTTTTGCCACGAAAAAAGAAATCACCCAATAGGAGACATGGGGTGCGTATGCATTCAATGACTTGAAACTACTAAGCACAATATGCAGTGCTCAATTCTCTTTATGCAATAACATTAATTACAAAATACTACTCCTACCTCCGTCGTGGTTTATTGGTCCCCTTAGTATTTTGTGCCAAATTTTTACCATAGATTTAACTAAAATAGTAATAATGCATGTCACCAAAAATTGTATCATTGGATTCATATTTGAACATAGTTTCCAATGATATTATTTTTGGTTACATTCAGTAACATTTTATTAGTTAAATCGAAGGTCAAAACTTGGCGCAAAATGCAAAGGGGACCAATAAACCAGTAAACATCAAAGTTCTCTCGTTTTGCCCCAACTTGGTCTCGGTGAGATGACTATACTGCACAAGCATAGAGGGGGGCCAAGGAGTAGATGGCCAACACACACGTGAATTCAACACAGTCTGCACTTCTCATATAAAGGCTTCCCGCCAATCCAATCTATGAAATCCTACGCACCTACGCACCCTCACCAAGGGCAATAGTGATCACTCCAATCGCAAGATCAGTTGACTAGAAGCTAGACCCATGGAGGCGATGAGCGCGAGCATCAGCTGACTATGCCAGATGGTCCACGACGACGGCCTGCGGCCCGGCACCGAGGAACGTCTCCAGGTCTTGCTTGAGGCCCCCGGGGCGAGAGGCCTCTTGGACGACAGCTTCATCTCCTTGTTCGACGAGGTCCTCGTCGGCTTCCTCGACAAGTTCACCGTTGATTACCCACGAGTATAGGGGATCGCAACAGTTTTCGAGGGTAGAGTATTTGACCCAAATTTATTTATTCGACACAAGGGGAGCCAAAGTATTAGCAGCTGAGTTGTCAATTCAACCACACTAGAAAGACTTAATATCTGCAGCAAAGTATTTAGTAGCAAAGTAGTACGGAAGTAACGGTAACGGTGGCAAAAGTAACAGTAGCAGTTTTGTAGCAATTGTAACAGTGGCAACGGAAAAGCAATTTAGCAAAGATCAATATGTGAAAAGCTCGTAGGCAATGGATCAGTGATGGATAATTATGTCGGATAACATTCATCATGCAATAGTTATAACCTAGGGTGACACAGAACTAGCTCCAATTCATCAATATAATGCAGGCATGTATTCCGAATATAGTCATACATGCTTATGGAAAAGAACTTGCATGACATCTTTTGTCCTACCCTCCGTGGTAGTGGGGTCGTAATGGAAACTAAGGGATATTAGGGCCTCCTTTTAATAGAGAACTGGACCAAAGCATTAGCACTTAGTGAATACATGAACTCCTCAAACTATGGTAAACACCGGAAAGAATCCCAATTATTGTCACCTTGGGTTATGTGGATCATCACATGTAATAGGTGTCTACAACTTGCAAGATAGGATCAAGAACTCACATATATTCATGAAAACATAATAGGTTCAGATCTGAAATCATGGCACTAGGGCCTTAGTGACAAGCATTAAGCATAGCAAAGTCATAACAACATCAATCTTAGAACATAGTGGATACTAGGGATCAAACCCTAATAAAACTAAGTCGATTACATGATAAATCTCATCCAACCCATCACCTCCAGCAAGCCTACGATGGAATTACTCACGCACGGCGGTGAGCATCATGAAATTGGTGATGGATGATGGTTAGATGATGACAGATACGGATTCCCCTCTCTGGAGCCCCGAACTGACTCCAGATCTGCCCACCTGATGAAGAACATGAGGCGGCGGCGGCTCCGTATCGTAAAACGTGATGAATCATTCTCTCTGTTTTTTCCCCGAAAATGAATATATGGAGTTGGAGTTGAGGTCAGTGGAGGTCTAGGGGACCCACAATGCAGGGGGCACGCCCTCCACCCTTGTAGACAGCAGGTGGATCCCCTCTGGTTGATTCTTTCGCCAATATTTTTTATTTATTCTAAAAATATTCTCCGTGGATTTTCAGATCATCCCGAGAACTTTTATTTTTGCACAAAAATAACACCAAAGCAATTCTGCTGAAAACAACGTCAGTCCGGGTTAGTTCCATTCAAATCATGCAAATTAGAGTCCAAAACAAGGGCAAAAGAGTTTGGAGAAGTAGATACGATGGATACGTATCAACTCCCCCAAGCTTAACCCATTGCTTGTCCTCAAGCAATTCAGTTGATAAACTGAAAGTGATAAAGAAAACTTTTACAAACTCTATTTGATCTAGTTGATAAACTGAAAGTGATAAACTGAAAGTGATAAAGAAGTAGATACGATGGATACGTATCAAATATGTATTGTCAGGACCCCGACTCGATGTCACATCGATCTAGCTGGTAACACCTCATATCACTTTGTGGCCTCACGCACGGTATCCCCACGGGTGTCGTCTTACCTTTTCCCGGGACCGTTTGCGCCTTTTGGCTCACGTATATGATAGTGTCGCTAGCATCCATATGATAAAGAGCCCGGACTGACATGACTAGTCGTAAACCCAAAGTGGCACAGACTTACAGGGACAGGCATCCATGACCCAGCTTCGAACGTGTCGGTCATCAGCAAGTGGGTCCGGGCTGTAGCACTGGGCTAGCAGGACTCCGGTAAACCGGGCTGTAGCGGGCTAACAGGACTCCGGTACTCAAAGCGTGACATTTCCCCGAAGGGACAGACACAGGAACGAAGAAGGACACATGCCGGCCAGCCTAAGTGTTCCAGAGCAGTAGCAAGCTACCATGGCTCAGCGGTAACACTAGGAGACATTTCCCGGTAAAAGAGGCTACTAAAGATAAACAACTAGATAGTCAGATCCCACACATACCAAGCATTTCAATCATACACACAATATGCTCGATATGTGCAAATACAACGAAGCATCACAACATGACTCTACGACACAAGTACTTTATTTAAGGCTCAGTGAGCCATACATAACCTACACACAAAGGTACGGGTCTCACGACCCAACATACAAGTCATACAATCATACAAGCCAACAGCAGAAGTAACTTGTCTGAGTACAGACAACTAGTAAAATAAAAGAGGCTTGGAAAGCCTGGCTATACTATGTGGTCCTTCACAAGCTCAGGGTCACCACCTGGGTCTTTAGCCTACTCGTTGATGTCAACGTCTACATAGAACCCATCAGAAGGGGTTGCAGCGTCTTCTGTAAAAATGTAGATTATAGCAACATGAGTACAAAGGTACTCAGCAAGACTTACATCAGATCCTACATACATGCATAGTATCAAGAAGGGTTGGTGGAGTTATTGCAGCAAGCCAGCTTTGACTCTTGGCTAGACTATCCTACGATACTCCATTTGAAACAGTTTTGCGCACACGAGTCCACTATTCACCACTTCAATACACTACCGAGGATCCACCTCCGTCTTCCTACGGAAGAGCCATCCTCGGCACTCACACTTATCTTGAGGCTTTTATCAGTTTCCATTTACTTGTCTATGAACTGTATAGGCAACCAAGTAGTCCTTTACTGCGGACGCGGCTATTCGAATAGATCATGTTAACCCTGCAGGGAGTACTTCTTCATACATGTACTCGGCAACCTTCAAGCGGAAGCCCAACGTGGGTGTCGGCCACGACCTACCTAATCACCTAAGCCTCCAGTCCAGGTTTATCGCCTATTCAGGTTCCATCCGCAGGGAGTCCGGCCGAGGTTTCCCATACGGCCCCGAACGATGTGAACAGGGTTCCCAAGATACCTAACGGGTATTCGGTACACCGTGCCACGTACCTACCGCATCACAGCCCACCCCTACGGTCAGCGCTGTCCACGGCCTCCAGTAGGCTACAAACACCAGAAACTACTTGCAACTCCTGGACGGAGAACTAGGGTGAATAAGAAGTCGAGAGGGTCCATTGGTTTCGGGCCCAATGCATGGTAGTAGCTGAATCTTAAATCACACATACAGATCTCAGTGCTTAAGGTCGGCTTCAATGAAACAACCCACCATGTACTCCTACATGGCCTCTCATCGATACCTTTACCAAATCGTGTTCACCACACCACTCTCATTACCGACATAATCATTTCACTCTAGCCCATCACCCAGATGAACCAGACCTGACACTACTCTAAGCATAGCAGGCATAGCAAGGTAGGAACAACACATACATAGGGCTCAATCAACTCCTACACATGCTAGTGGGTTTCATCTAGTTACTGTGGCAATGACAGGTCATGCAGAGGAAATGGGTTCAACTACCGTAGCACACAGCAGTTTGAATCGCGTTGTCTTAATGCAGTAAAAGAGAGCAGGAGCGAGAACATGGGATTGTATCGATATGATCAAATGGTTGGTTGCTTGCCTGATGGTTCGATGCACGGATACGGTTCTTCGTTAGGGTAATCACGGTACTCCTCGGGGACAGAACCTGTCGCAAGGGCATCGATACACAAGCATCACCAAACAATGTGCAACAATATGATGCATGCATGAAACATGGCAATATGAGTGTATTGGGCTAATGCAACTAAAGCCAGAAGGGTTTGAACAAATTTGAATCAAAGATTCAAATTTCAAATTCAAATATGGCCTTTTAAAGTGCTTTTCCTTGTTCTGCTTGAATCATCAATTTAACTTGTTTGATCATGCATGAAAATAGTACAGATGGATAGATTGGATTTTTCTGATCATTTTTCATATATAATTTGTCCAATTTGGAGTTACAGAATAAAAGTTATGAATTTTGGAAGTTTAATTAATATTCTGGAATTTCCTGATTTAATTTAAATCCAGAAATATAATTATTGCGCCAGCATGACGTCAGCATGACGTCAGTGGTCAACTGCGGCTGGCTGAAGTCAAACCTGACGTGTGGGGGCCACACGTCAGTGACAGGGGGGGTTAAACAGATTTAAATTAATTCTAATTACTAATTAGTGGCGCTGGGGCCCACTGTCAGTGTCAGGGGGGGTTGACTAACAGTAGTTAGCACTAACCTAACCATCTGGCCGACAGGGCCCACGCGTCAGTGACCCTGGGGGGTCAAACCCCAGGTCGGTCAAGTCAAACCCCACCGGCGACATGACGCCGGCGAGATCCGAGACGGCGGCGAGAGTGCTTTTTGCCATTCCGGCGACCAAATGGACGGCGGAAGGCATCTACGTGTTGCTGAGGTTGAGCCGCGTCTATTGGTGGTGGTGGTTGGGCTCGGGGTGGCCGGAGTTGACGGCGGCGAGCTCGGCTGCGGCGGCCGGAGTTCGGGTGTGGTCGGGATCAGTGTTGCAGGGGGTTTGGGGAGGCGTTGGTGCGTTCTACGTGCTCCTGGTGATGTGTGGAGCACGATGGTGTGCTCGGTTGGGCGCTACGGCGACCGTGGCCACGATGGCGACATCGCCGGCGGCGTGGAGCTCTCGGTCGAGGTGGAGCTAGGGCCTAGAGGTCGGGAGAGACCAGGGAAGAAGGGGGAAACGCTCCGGGGGCTCACCGCGGTTGCAGTGGGCGTCGAAGCGGGCTCGGGGACGCGCCGGAGACGACGAATTTGACGGCGACGGTGGTCGGAGTCCGAAGAGGGGAACGGCGACGTGGCGGCGATGTAGGGCTTCCGGGGACCCGTGGAGCGGTGGGGAGGAAGAGGGAGTTGTGGCGGAGCTTCTGAGCTAGTCGGGGGAGCGAGGGGTGGTCGGAGACGACTGCTACGGCGAACGGTGGCGACAGTGGTGTTCGGCCGTGTGAGAGAGAGAGCGAGGGAGAGGAAGGAGAGAGCCGGGGAGAGTGAGAGAGAGCAGGGGGGATCGGGACGGGCTGCGGGCGTCGTCCACGCGGCTAGGAGGGCGTCGGCAAGCAGGAGGTGGCCGCGCGGCCGCGCGCGCGCGAGCACGCAGCAGCTTCGGGGCGAGGGGAGGAAGACGACGGGGAGCTACAGTGCTGGGCTGGGTCGGTTGCTGGCTGGGCCGGCCAGCTGGCTGGGCCGCACAGGGAAATCTTCCCCTTTCTTTTCTGTTTTCTGTTTTTATTTAATATATCTGCAACTTTGTTGAATTAAATAAAATACCTAGGCAACTTCAAAAATCACCAAACTATTCCTGGCCCATAGTTGGATTATTTCCAACATGAAACATTTTAGTTTGGAGATATTTGAGCATTTAAATATTTTATATTATTTTAAATGCCCAAATTCAAATATTTATGATTTAATTCAAAAACCCTAGGATGGCCTAGGAAAATGTGCACCATTTTTGGCAGAGGTTCTGAACCAAGACAAAAATGATGGGCATTTTAGAAGGGCATTTCAGGTTCATTGAAAAATTATTTTAGTAGCCCTAGTTGGTTTCAGAGGGGACTAGGGGTTCTGTCATCCCCATTTCAAGTTTCTGATGAAAGAGTAAACATGATGCAACACTCTAATGCATGACTAGCTAGGGTGTGACAACTCACCCCCACTCAAAAGAATCTCGTCCCGAGATTTGGGTTCCTCCGGGAAGAAGGCGGGATACTCGAGTCGAAGACGATCCTCCCTTTCCCAAGTTGCTTCATCTTCAGAATGGTGCGACCATTGAACTTTGAGAAACTTGATGTTATGACGTCGCGTGGTACGTTCGGCTTGATCGAGGATACGAGTGGGGTACTCTCGATATGTAAGATCATCTTGGAGATCAAGCGTTTCGTGGTCCACTTCACGGATAGGATCCGAGAAGCAACGCCTGAGTTGAGAAACGTGGAAGACATCGTGAACTCTGGAGAGATGCGGAGGTAGTTCCAACTGGTAGGCAACTTCTCCTCGTTTGGCAAGAATGCGAAAAGGTCCAATGTAACGAGGAGCCAATTTGCCTTTGATACCGAAACGATGGGTTCCCTTCAGAGGGGTGACCCGAAGATAAGCCTTCTCGTCAACCTCGAAAGTCATAACCTTATGTTTTCGGTCATATTGACTCTTTTGACGGGATTGGGCTGTTTTCAACTTTTCACGAACGATACGAACTTGTTCTTTTGCTTCCTGAATCATATCCGGGCCAAAGAATTGTCTTTCCCCGGTCTCTGACCAGTTAAGGGGTGTTCGACATCGTCGTCCATAGAGAACTTCAAAAGGGGCTTTACCCAAGCTAGATTGATAGCTGTTGTTGTAAGCGAATTCGGCAAATGGAAGGCACTTCTCCCAGTCCATTCCGAAGGAGATAACAGAGGCTCGAAGCATGTCTTCTAGAATTTGGTTGACGCGTTCCACTTGACCACTTGATTGAGGGTGGAAAGCGGTGCTAAAGGAGAGACGAGTTCCCATAGCATTTTGGAAACTTTCCCAAAATCGAGAGGTGAAGAGACTTCCTCGATCCGAATTGATTTCCAAAGGAACACCATGGAGGGACACTATTCGGGAGATGTATAAGTCTGCCAGCTGACTAGCGGTTATACTCTCACGAACAGGTAAGAAATGAGCTACTTTGGAAAGACGATCGACCACGACGAAAATAACATTATTCCCTCTCTTGGTCCTGGGAAAACCGGTAATAAAATCCATACTAATTTTATCCCATTTCCATTCAGGAATAGCTAAGGGTTGAAGGGTGCCAGCAGGCCGTTGATGCTCTGCTTTTACACGACGACAGACGTCGCAATTAGCAATATACTGAGCAATTTCTCTCTTCATCCTAGTCCACCAGAACCTCTGGCGTAGGTCCTGATACATCTTAGTACTACCGGGATGAATAGTGAGAGGAGATTCATGGGCTTCCTTAAGGATTAATCGCCTTAGGTTGCGCACTTTGGGAACTACTAGTCGATCCCCGAAGTATACGACTCCTTGATCATTAATGGAGAAACAATCCGCAATTCCTTTCTGAATGTTCCTCTTGATGCGGGAGATTCCCGGATCTACCTTCTGTGCTTTGATAATTTGATCCGTAAGGGTAGGTTTTGCCACCAAGGTGGAGAGAAAACCTTGAGGAACAATGTGAAGGTTAAGCTTCCGAAATTCCTCATGGAGAAGCGGTTGACTTTGTTGTAACATCAGATTGTTACAATAAGATTTATGACTTAGCGCATCAGCCATGACGTTGGCTTTCCCTGGGGTGTAGGTTATTCCTAAGTCGAAGTCTGTGATCAATTCAACCCAACGTCTTTGCCTGAGATTCAGATCTGGTTGGGTGAAGATGTACTTCAGGCTTTGGTGATCAGTGAATATTTCGCAACGATTACCGAGGAGGTAATGTCGCCAGGTCTTAAGTGCATAGACTACAGCTGCAAGCTCTAGATCATGAGTAGGATAATTCTCCTCATGTGGGTGCAATTGCCGTGAAGCGTAAGCAATTACGTGTCGATCTTGCATGAGAATGCAACCTAGTCCTTGTCGCGAGGCATCGCAGTAGATAACAAAGTCCTTGGAGAAGTCTGGCGGTACTAGCACGGGAGCAGAGGTCAGGTGTCTTTTCAGTTCCTGAAAGCTGTGCTCACATTGTGGAGTCCATTCGAACTTCTTATCTTTCTTGAGGAGTTCGGTTAGAGGTTTAGCAACTTTGGAGAAGTTCTCGACAAAGCGACGACAATAGCTCGCTAAGCCTAGAAAACTCCGAACTTGCTTGACCGATTCGGGTGGAGTCCAATCAAGGATGGCTTGAACTCGCTCAGGGTTAACAGCAATACCTTTACCCGATATTACATGACCCAGATAGGTCACTTCTGACAACCAGAATTCACATTTTGAAAATTTGGCATAAAGGCGATGCTCTCGAAGTTTCTGCAACACTAGCCTTATATGTTCGGCATGTTCTTCCTCGTTCTTGGAGTAGATGAGTATATCATCGAGATAAACTACGACGAATTTATCCAAATATTCCATGAAGATTGAGTTCATTAACCGAGAAAAGGTGGCTGGAGCGTTGGTTAAACCGAAGGACATGACGGTGTACTCGTATTGGCCATAACGAGTAACAAAGGCCGTTTTAGGAATGTCCCCGTTCCTGATTTTGATTTGATGGTAGCCCAACCTCAAATCCATCTTGGAGAAGACTGAGGATCCAGCGAGCTGATCATACAGGTCGTTGATCCTAGGAAGAGGGTATTTGTTCTTGATTGTGACCAAATTGACAGGTCGGTAATCTACAACCATCCGGTCCGTACCATCCTTCTTCTTGACGAATAGGACGGGGCAGGCCCACGGAGATGAACTAGGTCGGATGAAACCCTTTTTCAAGGACTCATCGAGTTGTTTCTTAAGCTCGGCTAATTCTAGTGGTGCCATCTTATAGGGTCTTCTAGCAATCGGAACGGTTCCGGGGATGAGGTCTATTACGAACTCAACATCCCTGTCAGGTGGAACACCTGGCAATTCCTCTGGAAAGACATCCGGGAAGTCACGGACTATCGGAACGTCCTCAAGGTCTGGCAAAGGGCTGGCGTTAAGAGAATATATTTGTCGCTTGGCTATTCGGGTCAAGACATTGACTATCTTCCCCGAAGGATGGGTGAGTTGAACAGTCCTAGAGAAGCAATCAATTTTGGCTTGATGAGCTGACATCCAGTCCATACCCAAAATGATATTAATATCTGAAGATTTAAGGGCTATCAAGGACGCGAGGAAAACAAGTCTGTCGACTTGGATTTCATTTCCATAACTTACCCTAGAGGTCTGCCATCTAGACCCAGGGGTAGAGATTTCCATAGTGGATGGCAAGTCACAGAATGCAACGTTATGCAAACGAGCATAATTTTCGGATATAAAAGAATGAGAGGCTCCTGTATCGAAAAGAACAGATGTCGGGTGGCAATTAACAAGAAGCGTACCGAGAACGACGTTGGGATCCTCTTGAGCTTCTTCGGCAGAGATACAGTTGACATGGCCACGTGAAGCGGTGACCGGTTTAGCATGAAACACTTTCCCTGTCGGCTTGCCACGGCCAACAGCTTTAGCAGATTGATTGGGGTTGGTCTGGGGACACTCACGCATATAGTGACCAGATTCCCCACACTTGAAACAAGTCACGGAACTGGTACGTGGAGGAGCATTATTGGATGGACCCCCATAGGGCTTGGTTGGTGCAGACTGTTGAACAGGGCGAGGCGCCTGGAAAGATGGCCTCGGTGTGAACCTGGGTGGCAGGGCGGTGTTGGGTACCCACACGCGGCGCTTCTGAGGACCAGCACCGGATGAGGAACCCATGTCACGTCCATGCTTGCGTGTTGCGTCATAGTCAGTCTGACCAGTTTCAGCACTGATGGCTTTGTTGACAAGTTTCGAAAAAGATGTGCACTCATGCAGACGGAGGTCGCGGCGAAGCTTAGGACTAAGGCCCTTACGGAACCTTGCTTGCTTCTTGGCGTCAGTAGAAACTTCCTCGGTTGCATATCGTGCAAGATTACCAAACTCTCTGCTATAGACGTCCACAGAAAGTCGGCCTTGGGTGAAACTGCAAAATTCTTCACGTTTACGGTCCATGAGACCCTCCGGAATGTGATGTTCACGGAAAGCCTCACTGAACTCAGCCCAAGTTGTGACATGGCCTGCTGGGCGCATAGCTCCATAATTCTCCCACCATAGACTGGCGGGGCCTTCAAGATGATATGCGGCAAAGGTGACCTTGTCAGCCTCCGCTACCAGCGCGGAACGCAGCTTGTGAGAGATACTGCGAAGCCAGTCATCAGCGTCGAGAGGCTCGACGGAGTGGTGGAACGTGGGTGGATGCAATTTGATAAAATCACTGAGTGACACCATGTTAGCCCTCTGATGGTGTGCTGTATTCTGTTCAATACGCTAAAACAAACGGTTTGTCTCCCGCTTGTTTCTCTCAGCTTCCATCATCACCTCGGCTAGTGAAGGAGGATGAGGCAGATTTTCATTCCTGGCTTCACTGCCTTCGGCCTGCTCTTGGGAAGCAGGGTTGGCGCGCGTGTTGACCATCCTAGGTAAACAAGACAATGATTTAGTCAGAATGATGAAATTCCGACATGGGATACATAATGTAAGAAATAACTCGGAATGCAAGATGATCATCCGTATGACATGGTAGATACAGAAACTGCTTCTTTATTCCATCGTCATACACACCATACAAGGTTTAGTACAAGACCAAACAAAGTACTATTACGGTGAGAAAAGGATTACATCTCATCGGAGGCATTCCAAGCTCCTATACATTATTTTTCTACACCTCCGGAAGGAGTACAAACTAGGTCATAACCCACGAGTCACGCGGGACGATAGATGACACAGCTAGTGCGAACTAGTGATGCTACCCCCTAACTCAGACCGATCCGTAGTAGTCCTCATAAAAGTCACCTCCATAGCCTGGAAGCTCAACATGTTCATCCGGAAACAGACGATCTCGCGGAGCTTGTGGACCATAGGGGCTAGGATGAGGCCTTGGACCAACAAACGGTGGCCTGCGGGGACCGCGAGGTGGGGTGATGCCTCCTACATCACGCCAAACCATCACGTCTGGCAGAGCAGATCTCACAGGATAGAGATCGCGCATATCCGAATATCCAGCTTGCACCGCCGGTGCGAACCGAGTCAAAGTGGCCCAGTGGTCAGCACGGGTATTGAAGAGCTCTAACCTTAAGGCCCGATTTTCACGGTCCTTATCCTCGAGCATCTCAGCAGTGGTGCGAGTCCGTGAATCCTCCTGAGTGGAGTCAGCATCAATAGCTTGGAGATATCCTTGTGCTCCCGGAAGTGATCCTGGCATATACCGGAAGTCAGAGTCCCGAAATAGACCAGATCTGACTCGCATAATGGTCATCATAGAGTAGGCGGCGTCCTGCACAGCCATCTCAATAGTAACCCCGAGTCCATAGGAGCAGTGAAGAGGCTCGGTAGATCCAGGATAAGATGGAAATATCCTGACAGTGCAGAGATACTGGCTTTGATTGAAGTCTCGGAATTGCTCTTCGACCGTGTACTCAGGATACCAACGATATCCAGCCTCAGTCATTACCCTGACCAACTTAGCAGTATGGCCGGGTACATCTAGGCATCGAGTCAGGCGAACCACTTGATTGAGGTCGCGAGTGGCCATCTGAAAGCATAATCATAATGCAAAGGCATTAGAATTTCTAGCAAAATTTCGGCAGCATAACAGCTGTAAATGCTCAAAAAGGATTTTGAGACATTTGACAAAGGATTTCGTACACACTCAACATCATCACATCAAAGTTCTGGAACCATCCTAACAACATAATGTGGTAGTAGAACTGAACTAGGCTTGTATCCATCAAACTTATAAGGTACTACTGATTAGTAACACGTGATCCTGATAGAGAAATAGATCCTAATTCCTTAACCCCCGGTGGAAGAATGGACCGACTCAGATCAGAAAGTCATAAGGTATAAGAAGTAAAAGAGCCTTACGTTCCAACCCACAAACAATTCCCCTACATATAACTAAAGAATTTCTAGACTCAACATCGACCAGTTTGGTTTGGAGAACCTACAGGCAGTCCGGCTCTGATGCCAACGCTGTCAGGACCCCGACTCGATGTCACATCGATCTAGCTGGTAACACCTCATATCACTTTGTGGCCTCACGCATGGTATCCCCACGGGTGTCGTCTTACCTTTTCCCGGGACCGTTTGCGCCTTTTGGCTCACGTATATGATAGTGTCGCTAGCATCCATATGATAAAGAGCCCGGGCTGACATGAGTAGTCGTAAACCCAAAGTGGCACAGACTTACAGGGACAGGCATCCATGACCCAGCTTCGAACGTGTTGGTCATCAGCAAGTGGGTCCGGGCTGTAGCACTGGGCTAGCAGGACTCCGGTAAACCGGGCTATAGCGGGCTAACAGGACTCCGGTACTCAAAGCGTGACATTTCCCCGAAGGGACAGACACAGGAACGAAGAAGGACACATGCCGGCCAGCCTAAGTGTTCCAGAGCAGTAGCAAGCTACCATGGCTCAGCGGTAACACTAGGAGACATTTCCCGGTAAGAGAGGCTACTAAAGATAAACAACTAGATAGTCAGATCCCACACATACCAAGCATTTCAACCATACACACAATATGCTCGATATGTGCAAATACAACGAAGCATCACAACATGACTCTATGACACAAGTACTTTATTTAAGGCTCAGGGAGCCATACATATCATACACAAAGGTACGGGTCTCACGACCCAACATACAAGTCATACAGTCATACAAGCCAACAGCGGAAGTACTTTGTCTGGGTACAGACAACTAGTAAAATAAAAGAGGCTTGGAAGCCTAACTATACTACGTGGTCCATCACAAGCTCAGGGTCACCACCTAGGTCCTTAGCCTACTCGTTGATGTCAACGTCTACATAGAACCCATCAGAAGGGGTTGCAGCGTCTTTTGTAAAAATGTAGATTATAGCAACATGAGTACAAAAGTACTCAGCAAGACTTACATCAGATCCTACATACATGCATAGTATCAAGAAGGGTTGGTGGAGTTATTGCAGCAAGCCAGCTTTGACTCTTGGCTAGACTATCCTACGATACTCCAACTTGAAATGTTTTGCGCACACGAGTCCACTACTCACCACTTCAATACACTACCGAGGATCCACCTCCGTCTTCCTACGGAAGAGCCATCCTCGGCACTCACACTTATCTTGAGGCTTTTAGTAGTTTCCATTTACTTGTCTATGAACTGTATAGGCAACCAAGTAGTCCTTTACCGCGGACGCGGCTATTCGAATAGATCATGTTAACCCTGCAGGGGGTACTTCTTCATACACGCTCTCACCACTTACCGTCGTTTACACGACATGTACTCGGCAACCTTCAAGCGGAAGCCCAACGTGGGTGTCGGCCACGACCTACCTAATCCCCTAAGCCTCCAGTCCAGGTTTATCGCCTATTCAGGTTCCATCCGCAGGGAGTCCGGCCGAGGTTTCCCATACGGCCCCGAACGATGTGAACAGGGTTACCGAGATACCTAACGGGTATTCGGTACACCCGGCCACGTACCTACCGCATCACAGCCCACCCCTACGGTCAGCGCTGTCCACGGCCTCCAGTAGGCTACAAACACCAGAAACTACTTGCAACTCCTGGACGGAGAACTAGGGTGAATAAGAAGCCGAGAGGGTCCATTGGTTTCGGGCCCAATGCATGGTAGTAGCTGATTCTTAAATCACACATACAGATCTCAGTGCTTAAGGTCGGCTTCAATGAAACAACCCACCATGTACTCCTACATGGCCTCTCATCGATACCTTTACCAAATCGTGTTCACCACACCACTCTCATTACCGACATAATCATTTCACTCTAGCCCATCACCCAGATGGACCAGACCTGACACGACTCTAAGCATAGCAGGCATAGCAAGGTAGGAACAACACATACATAGGCCGTTTTAGGAATGTCCCCGTTTTTGATTTTTATTTGATGGTAGCCCAACCTCAAATCCATCTTGGAGAAGACTGAGGATCCAGCGAGCTGATCGTACAGGTCGTTGATCCTGGGAAGTGGATATTTGTTCTTGATTGTGACCAAATTGACAGGTCGGTAATCTACAACCATCCGGTCCGTACCATCCTTCTTCTTGACGAATAGGACGGGGCAAGCCCACGGAGATGAGCTAGGTCGGATGAAACCCTTTTTCAAGGATTCATCGAGTTGTTTCTTAAGCTCGGCTAGTTCTAGGGGTGCCATCTTATAAGGTCTTCTAGCAATCGGAACGGTTCCTGGAATGAGGTCTATTACGAACTCAACATCCCTGTCAGGTGGAACACCTGGCAATTCCTCTGGAAAGACATCCGGAAAGTCACGGACTACCGGAACGTCCTCAAGGTCTGGCAAAGGGCTGGCGTTAAGAGAATATAATTGTCGCTTGGCTATTCGGGTCAAGACATTGACTATCTTTCCCGAAGGATGGGTGAGTTGAACAGTCCTAGAGAAGCAATCAATTTTGGCTTGATGAGCTGACATCCAGTCCATACCCAAAATGATATTAATATCTGAAGATTTAAGGGCTATCAAAGATGCGAGAAAAACAAGTCTATCGACTTGGATTTCATTTCCATGGCTTACTCTAGAAGTTTGCCATTTGGATCCCGGAGTTTGAATTACCATAGAGGATGGCAAGTCACAGAATGCAACGTTATGCAAACGAGCATAATTTTCAGATATAAAAGAATGAGAGGCTCCTGTATCGAAAAGAACAGATGCTGGGTGGCAATTAACAAGAAGCGTACCGAGAACGACGTTGGGGTCCTCTTGAGCTTCTTCGGTAGAGATACAGTTGACATGGCCACGTGAAGCGGTGACCGGTTTAGCGTGGAATACTTTCCCTGTCGGCTTGCCACGGCCAACAGCTTTAGCAGATTGATTGGGGTTGGTCTGGGGGCATTCACGCATATAGTGACCAGATTCCCCACACTTGAAACAAGTCACGGAACTGGTACGTGGAGGAGCATTGTTAGATGGACCCCCATAGGGCTTGGCCGGTGCAGACTGTTGAACAGGGCGAGGCGCCTGGAAAGATGGCCTCGGTGTGAACCTGGGTGGCAGGGCGGTGTTGGGTACCCACACGCGGCGCTTCTGAGGACCAGCACCGGATGAGGAACCCATGTCACGTCCATGCTTGCGTGTTGCGTCATAGTCAGTCTGACCAGTTTCAGCACTGATGGCTTTGTTGACAAGTTTCGAAAAAGATGTGCACTCATGCAGACGGAGGTCGCGGCGAAGCTCAGGACTAAGGCCCTTACGGAACCTTGCTTGCTTCTTGGCGTCAGTAGACACTTCCTCAGTTGCATACCGGGCGAGATTACCGAACTCTCTGCTATAGACATCCACAGAAAGTCGGCCTTGGGTGAAACTGCAAAATTCTTCACGCTTACGGTCCATGAGACCCTCCGGAATGTGATGTTCACGGAAAGCCTCACTGAACTCAGCCCAAGTTGTGACATGGCCTGCTGGGCGCATAGCTCCATAATTCTCCCACCATAGACTGGCGGGGCCTTCAAGATGATATGCGGCAAAGGTGACCTTGTCAGCCTCCGCTACCAGCGCGGAACGCAGCTTGTGAGAGATACTGCGAAGCCAGTCATCAGCGTCGAGAGGCTCGACGGAGTGGTGGAACGTGGGTGGATGCAATTTGATAAAATCACTGAGTGACACCACGTTAGCCCTCTGATGGTGTGTTGTATTCTGTTCAATACGCTCCAACAAACGGTTTGTCTCCCGCTTGTTTCTCTCAGCTTCCATCATCACCTCGGCTAGTGAAGGAGGATGAGGCAGATTTTCATTCCTGGCTTCACTGCCTTCGGCCTGCTCTTGGGAAGCAGGGTTGGCGCGCGTGTTGACCATCCTAGGTAAACAAGACAATGATTTAGTCAGAATGATGAAATTCCGACATGGGATACATAATGTAAGAAATAACTCGGAATGCAAGATGATCATCCGTATGACATGGTAGATACAGAAACTGCTTCTTTATTCCATCGTCATACACACCATACAAGGTTTAGTACAAGACCAAACAAAGTACTATTACGGTGAGAAAAGGATTACATCTCATCGGAGGCATTCCAAGCTCCTATACATTATTTTTCTACACCTCCGGAAGGAGTACAAACTAGGTCATAACCCACGAGTCACGCGGGACGATAGATGACACAGCTAGTGCGAACTAGTGATGCTACCCCCTAACTCAGACCGATCCGTAGCAGTCCTCATAAAAGTCACCTCCATAGCCTGGAAGCTCAACATGTTCATCCGGAAACAGACGATCTCGCGGAGCTTGTGGACCATAGGGGCTAGGATGAGGCCTTGGACCAACAAACGGTGGCCTGCGGGGACCGCGAGGTGGGGTGATGCCTCCTACATCACGCCAAACCATCACGTCTGGCAGAGCAGATCTCACAGGATAGATATCGCGCATATCTGAATATCCAGCTTGCACCGCCGGTGCGAACCGAGTCAAAGTGGCCCAGTGGTCAGCACGGGTATTGAAGAGCTCTAACCTTAAGGCCCGATTTTCACGGTCCTTATACTCGAGCATCTCAGCAGTGGTGCGAGTCCGTGAATCCTCCTGAGTGGAGTCAGCATAAATAGCTTGGAGATATCCTTGTGCTCCCGGAAGTGATCCTGGCATATACCGGAAGTCAGAGTCCCGAAATAGACCAGATCTGACTCGCATAATGGTCATCATAGAGTAGGCGGCGTCCTGCACAGCCATCTCAATAGTAACCCCGAGTCCATAGGAGCAGTGAAGAGGCTCGGTAGATCCAGGATAAGATGGAAATATCCTAACAGTGCAGAGATACTGGCTTTGATTGAAGTCTCGGAATTGCTCTTCGACCGTGTACTCAGGATACCAACGATATCCAGCCTCAGTCATTACCCTGACCAACTTAGCAGTATGGCCGGGTACATCTAGGCATCGAGTCAGGCGAACCACTTGATTGAGGTCGCGAGTGGCCATCTGAAAGCATAATCATAATGCAAAGGCATTAGAATTTCTAGCAAAATTTCGGCAGCATAACAGCTGTAAATGCTCAAAAAGGATTTTGAGACATTTGACAAAGGATTTCGTACACACTCAACATCATCACATCAAAGTTCTGGAACCATCCTAACAACATAATGTGGTAGTAGAACTGAACTAGGCTTGTATCCATCAAACTTATAAGGTACTACTGATTAGTAACACGTGATCCTGATAGAGAAATAGATCCTAATTCCTTAACCCCCGGTGGAAGAATGGACCGACTCAGATCAGAAAGTCATAAGGTATAAGAAGTAAAAGAGCCTTACGTTCCAACCCACAAACAATTCCCCTACATATAACTAAAGAATTTCTAGACTCAACATCGACCAGTTTGGTTTGGAGAACCTACAGGCAGTCCGGCTCTGATGCCAACGCTGTCAGGACCCCGACTCGATGTCACATCGATCTAGCTGGTAACACCTCATATCACTTTGTGGCCTCACGCACGGTATCCCCACGGGTGTCGTCTTACCTTTTCCCGGGACCGTTTGCGCCTTTTGGCTCACGTATATGATAGTGTCGCTAGCATCCATATGATAAAGAGCCCGGGCTGACATGACTAGTCGTAAACCCAAAGTGGCACAGACTTACAGGGACAGGCATCCATGACCCAGCTTCGAACGTGTCGGTCATCAGCAAGTGGGTCCGGGCTGTAGCACTGGGCTAGCAGGACTTCGGTAAACCGGGCTGTAGCGGGCTAACAGGACTCCGGTACTCAAAGCATGACATTTCCCCGAAGGGACAGACACAGGAACGAAGAAGGACACATGCCGGCCAGCCTAAGTGTTCCAGAGCAGTAGCAAGCTACCATGGCTCAGCGGTAACACTAGGAGACATTTCCCGGTAAGAGAGGCTACTAAAGATAAACAACTAGATAGTCAGATCCCACACATACCAAGCATTTCAACCATACACACAATATGCTCGATATGTGCAAATACAACGAAGCATCACAACATGACTCTATGACACAAGTACTTTATTTAAGGCTCAGGGAGCCATACATATCATACACAAAGGTACGGGTCTCACGACCCAACATACAAGTCATACAGTCATACAAGCCAACAGCGGAAGTACTTTGTCTGGGTACAGACAACTAGTAAAATAAAAGAGGCTTGGAAGCCTAACTATACTACATGGTCCATCACAAGCTCAGGGTCACCACCTGGGTCCTTAGCCTACTTGTTGATGTCAACGTCTACATAGAACCCATCAGAAGGGGTTGCAGCGTCTTCTGTAAAAATGTAGATTATAGCAACATGAGTACAAAAGTACTCAGCAAGACTTACATCAGATCCTACATACATGCATAGTATCAAGAAGGGTTGGTGGAGTTATTGCAGCAAGCCAGCTTTGACTCTTGGCTAGACTATCCTACGATACTCCAACTTGAAATGTTTTGCGCACACGAGTCCACTACTCACCACTTCAATACACTACCGAGGATCCACCTCCGTCTTCCTACGGAAGAGCCATCCTCGGCACTCACACTTATCTTGAGGCTTTTAGTAGTTTCCATTTACTTGTCTATGAACTGTATAGGCAACCAAGTAGTCCTTTACCGCGGACGCGGCTATTCGAATAGATCATGTTAACCCTGCAGGGGGTACTTCTTCATACACGCTCTCACCACTTACCGTCGTTTACACGACATGTACTCGGCAACCTTCAAGCGGAAGCCCAACGTGGGTGTCGGCCACGACCTACCTAATCACCTAAGCCTCCAGTCCAGGTTTATCGCCTATTCAGGTTCCATCCACAGGGAGTCCGGCCGAGGTTTCCCATACGGCCCCGAACGATGTGAACAGGGTTCCCGAGATACCTAACGGGTATTCGGTACACCGTGCCACGTACCTACCGCATCACAGCCCACCCCTACGGTCAGCGCTGTCCACGGCCTCCAGTAGGCTACAAACACCAGAAACTACTTGCAACTCCTGGACAGAGAGCTAGGGTGAATAAGAAGTCGAGCGGGGTCATATTTCAGGGCCCAATGCATGGTAGTAGCTGTATCTTAAATCACACATACAGAGCTCAGTGCTTAAGGTCGGCTTCAATGAAACAACCCACCATGTACTCCTACATGGCCTCTCATCGATACCTTTACCAAATCGTGTTCACCACACCACTCTCATTACCGACATAATCATTTCACTCTAGCCCATCACCCAGATGAACCAGACCTGACACAACTCTAAGCATAGCAGGCATAGCAAGGTAGGAACAACACATACATATGGCTCAATCAACTCCTACACATGCTAGTGGGTTTCATCTAGTTATTGTGGCAATGACAGGTCATGCAGAGGAAATGGGTTCAACTACCGTAGCACACAGCAGTTTGAATCGCGTTGTCTTAATGCAGTAAAAGAGAGCAGGAGCGAGAACATGGGATTGTATCGATATGATCAAATGGTTGGTTGCTTGCCTGATGGTTCGATGCACGGATACGGTTCTTCGTTAGGGTAATCACGGTACTCCTCGGGGACAGAACCTGTCGCAAAGGGCATCGATACACAAGCATCACCAAACAATGTGCAACAATATGATGCATGCATGAAACATGGCAATATGAGTGTATTGGGCTAATGCAACTAAAGCCAGAAGGGTTTGAACAAATTTGAATCAAAGATTCAAATTTCAAATTCAAATATGGCCTTTTAAAGTGCTTTTCCTTGTTCTGCTTGAATCATAAATTTAACTTGTTTGATCATGCATGAAAATAGTACAGATGGATAGATTGGATTTTTCTGATCATTTTTCATATATAATTTGTCCAATTTGGAGTTACAGAATAAAAGTTATGAATTTTGGAAGTTTAATTAATATTCTGGAATTTCCTGATTTAATTTAAATCCAGAAATATAATTATTGCGCCAGCATGACGTCAGCATGACGTCAGTGGTCAACTGCGGCTGGCTGAAGTCAAACCTGACGTGTGGGGGCCACACGTCAGTGACAGGGGGGGTTAAACAGATTTAAATTAATTCTAATTACTAATTAGTGGCGTTGGGGCCCACTGTCAGTGTCAGGGGGGGTTGACTAACAGTAGTTAGCGCTAACCTAACCATCTGGCCGACAGGGCCCACGCGTTAGTGACCCTGGGGGGTCAAACCCCAGGTCGGTCAAGTCATACCCCACCGGCGACATGACGCCGGCGAGATCCGAGACGGCGGCGAGAGTGCTTTTTGCCATTCCGGCGACCAAATGGACGGCGGAAGGCATCTACGTGTTGCTGAGGTTGAGCCGCGTCTATTGGTGGTGGTGGTTGGGCTCGGGGTGGCCGGAGTTGACGGCGGCGAGCTCGGCTGCGGCGGCCGGAGTTCGGGTGTGGTCGGGATCAGTGTTGCAGGGGGTTTGGGGAGGCGTTGGTGCGTTCTACGTGCTCCTGGTGATGTGTGGAGCACGATGGTGTGCTCGGTTGGGCGCTACAGCGACCGTGGCCACGACGGCGACATCGCCGGCGGCGTGGAGCTCTCGGTCGAGGTGGAGCTAGGGCCTAGAGGTCGGGAGAGACCAGGGAAGAAGGGGGAAACGCTCCGGGGGCTCACCGCGGTTGCAGTGGGCGTCGAAGCGGGGAGACGACGAATTTGACGGCGACGGTGGTCGGAGTCCGAAGAGGGGAACGGCGACGTGGCGGCGATGCAGGGCTTCCGGGGACCCGTGGAGCGGTGGGGAGGAAGAGGGAGTTGTGGCGGAGCTTCTGAGCTAGTCGGGGGAGCGAGGGGTGGTCGGAGACGACTGCTACGGCGAACGGTGGCGACGGTGGTGTTCGGCCGTGTGAGAGAGAGAGCGAGGGAGAGGAAGGAGAGAGCCGGGGAGAGTGAGAGAGAGTAGGGGGGATCGGGACGGGCTGCGGGCGTTGTCCACGCAGCCAGGAGGGCGTCGGCAAGCAGGAGGTGGCCGCGCGGCCGCGCGCGCGCGAGCACGCAGCAGCTTCAGGGCGAGGGGAGGAAGACGACGGGGAGCTACAGTGCTGGGCTGGGTCGGTTGCTGGCTGGGCCGGCCAGCTGGCTGGGCCGCACAGGGAAATCTTCCCCTTTCTTTTCTGTTTTCTGTTTTTATTTAATATATCTGCAACTTTGTTGAATTAAATAAAATACCTAGGCAACTTCAAAAATCACCAAACTATTCCTGGCCCATAGTTGGATTATTTCCAACATGAAACATTTTAGTTTGGAGATATTTGAGCATTTAAATATTTTATATTATTTTAAATGCCCAAATTCAAATATTTATGATTTAATTCAAAAACCCTAGGATGGCCTAGGAAAATGTGCACCATTTTTGGCAGAGGTTCTGAACCAAGACAAAAATGATGGGCATTTTAGAAGGGCATTTCAGGTTCATTGAAAAATTATTTTAGTAGCCCTAGTTGGTTTCAGAGGGGACTGGGGGTTCTGTCATCCCCATTTCAAGTTTCTGATGAAAGAGTAAACATGATGCAACACTCTAATGCATGACTAGCTAGGGTGTGACATGTATAGCCAGCATTCAGGTTTTCAGCGAAGATTATGAACTAACCATATTCACAATAACATTTAGGTCCCACATTTACTCATATCAATGGCAAAATCAGCTAGCGAGCAACAATAATAAATCTCGGATGGCAACACTTTTTCAAAACAATCATGATATGATATAACAAAATGGTATCTCGCTAGCCCTTTATGAGACCGCAAAATATAAATGCAGAGCACCCCTGAAGATCAAGGACTGACTAGACATTGTAATTCATGGTAAAAGAGATCCAGTCACAGTCATACTCAATATCAATTAATAACAATGCATACAAATGACAGTGGTGCTCTCTAACTGGTGCTTTTTATAAGAGGATGATGACTCAGCAATAAAAGTAAATAGATAGGCCCTTCACAGAGGGAAGCAAGGATTTGCAGAGATGCCAGAGCTCAAGCTTTTGAAACAGAGATAAATAATATTTTGAGCGGCATGCTTTCATTGTCAACATAAAAACCAAGAGATCTCGATATGTTCCATACTAGATACATTATAGGCGGTTACCAAACAGAATGGTAAAGTTTTTACTCCCCTTCCACCAACAAGCACACTCCACGGCTGGTCCGAAACAACAGGTACCGTCCAACTAACAACAATCCTGGGAGAGTTTTGTTTGAAGTTATATTTTGATTTGATTTGAGCATGGAACTGGGCATCCCAATTACTAGCCATTTTCTCGTGAATGAGGAGCGGAGTCCACTCATCAGGAGAATAACCCACCTAGCATGGAAGATACCGACAGCTCCCAGTCGCTACATGAGCGATTTGGGCAACAGATTATCATGTGAAGGATTAGAGTTTGGCACATGCAAATTTACTTGGAACGGTAGGTAAATACCGCATATAGGTAGGTATGGTGGACTCATATGGAACAACTTTGGGTTTATGGAAGTGGATGCACAAGTAGTATTTCCGCTTAGTACAAGTGAAGGATAGCAAGGGATTGAGGAGCGACCAACTAGAGAGCGACAACGGTCATAAACATGCATTGAGATTAATCAACATTGAGTGCAAGCATGAGTAGGATATAAATCACCATGAACATAAATATCGTGGAGGCTATGTTGATTTTGTTTCAACTACATGCGTGAGCATGTGCCAAGTCAAGCCACTCTAATCATTCAAAGGAGGATACCATCCTATCATACTACATCACAACCATTTTAACAGCATGTTGGCAGGCAAGGTAAACCATTATAAACTCCTAACTAATTATGCAGGGCATGAGTAACTATAATCTCTAATTGTCATTGCAAACATGTTTCATTCATAATGGGCTGAATCAAGAACGATGAACTAGTCATATTTACAAAAAAAGAGAGGTCGAGTTCATACCAGCTTTTCCTCATCTCAATCATTTCATCATAAATCGTCATTATTGCCTTTCACTTGCATGACCGAACAGTGTGGATACTAATAATAGTGCATGTGCATTGGACTAAGCTAGAATCTGCAAACATTTATTTAGAGGAGAAGACAAGGTAATATGGGCTCTTTGTTAGATCAAGAATAATGCATATGAGAGCCACTCAACATTTTCATCGTGGTCTTCTCCTCTCAACCCAAAGAAACGGAAAGAATTTCAAAGAAACACACTGAAATCTTTTCGGAGTTTTTGTTTTTCTGAAGAAACTAAAACAAGAACGAGAAAAAAATATTTATATGGGAAAGCTCCCAACAAGCAAAAGAAGAACGAGAAATCTTTTTGGGTTTTCTTTAATAATACTACTACATAAACATGGAAAGGAAAACAGAAGCTACAACTATTTTTTTGGTTTTCTCAAAGTTTTTCAAACACACAAGAAGAAAGCGGGAAAAAGAAAATAAACGAACATGGATAATACAATGAAAAGGTATGAACACAGACAACTGGAATGAGTGTGTGAACATGAATGTAATGCCGGTGATAAATACGTACTCCCCCAAGCTTAGTTTTTTTTCCTTAAGTTGGTCTATGACCACGGCTGGCCTGGCGGATATCCAAAGATGTAGTCGGGTTGTACTGAGATGCAGCAGCTACTGCCAGAAGGGCTGCAACATGGAGGCGAGCAGCCTCCACCTCTCTCTCATACTCGTTTGCCTCCTCTCTAGTTATAAAATATCTCCCTCTGACTTGAAAGTTAAAGAAGGCAGGAGCAGGAAGAGTAATATGGACAGCACGCTATCGGTCAAAGATTAGTCGGTACAGGAGAGACTCTTCGTTCCTCACAAGAAACTTATAGCGTACCAAAGCATTATAATCAAGGAAGGCAAGTGGTAATTCAATGTCATTCTCCCTTATTGGTACCCCAAGATAATTAGCTAAATGGATGGCATAAATCCCACCAAAGAAATTGCCATCCTTAGCATTAATATGTAACCTCCTCGCAATAATATCCCCCAAGTTATATCGCTCATCACCCAACACTACAAACTTGAGGACACTAAGGTCCGACGCACAAAGGTGGCCATGATCATGTTTACCATTAATGCATCTACCTATGGAGAGAGCAAAATAATTTATGGCAGGAAAACAAATGCTCCCCATGGAGGCTTGTGTGATATCTCTAGTTTCTCCCAGAGTGATGCTATCAAGGAAATCATTGTACTCAGTTTTGCGAGGCTCACTAAGAATGCCCCATTGTGGATTTTGCATGCATCACTAAAATCTTCTAGGTCCATGGTATAATATTTATCATAAAGATCAAACAGGACAGCATGAGTACTGCGCTAGGATGTAAATTTAAATTTTCGCACAAATGAATCAGTAAGGTGATAGTATTGTCGGCACTTATCTGACACAAAGTCCTCAAGGCCAGCATTTTGTACGTATGCATCAAACTCATCCTTGAAACCTGCATGAATCATGAATTGATCCAACGGCCATTCGCGAGGCCATACTGGAGCTTATCTTGGTGGTTCAAGGTCCGGCTCATGTATCAAGAGCCTTGGAGCTTGCTTCCTCGAGAAACCACCTTGGTAAATCTTCCTAAACATTTTTCTTCCTCTTGAAAAATTCTGAAATTTTTAGTGACTCAAAATAAAAGTGAACCAAAATCAACAAGATTGATAGCAACTACTCCCACAAGTGCCTAGAAGCTCTATCATGCATCAAAACTAATTTGGACCATATAAATTTGACAGGCAAGCTCAAGAACAGGGTCACCACAGCAGCAAAAAACTACAATAAATAAAGCACTAGAAAAAACTAATTGGACCATTGGAGGAGTCACATGCCGAAGAACGATCCCCCCAAAAAGTTTTGCAAATGGAGCTTTACACAAGGAGATCGAAAATGACAACAAGATGAGCTAGAACACGGGTTTGAGCAACATGATGATTTTTTCTGGAGGAAGACGAAGTGGATGGGTGCTGGAATAAGTGAAGGGGACCCACATGGGACCCACAAGGCAGCGGGGCGCGCCTAGAGGGGTAGGGCGCGCCCTCCACCCTTGTGGTCCACTAGTGCAGCCCCCTGGTGCATTCTCAGTGCCAGAAATTCAAAAATATTCTATAAAAAATCATACTAAATTTTCATGGCATTTGGAGAACTTTTATTTTCGGGACATTTTTATTGCACGGATAATTCGGAAAATAGGCAGATAATGCTATTTTTGCTTTATTTATTCTAAATAATAGAAAGTAAAAAGTAGGTACAAAAAGTTGTGCTTTCTAAATTCATCCATCACATGCTCATCAAAAGGAATCCATTAACAAGGTTGATCAAGTCTTATTAACAAACTTCTTTCGAATAACATGAAACCGGAGAATTTTCGAATAACACTAGGTTACCTCAACGGGGATATGCATGTCCCCAACAATAAGAATATCATATTTCTTTTTGCCAGTGGGGAGAGGGAATTCAAAACCTCCAATAGTAATAGTTGAATTTTTTTCCAATAGAATTGATACTATGAACTTGAGGTTGTTTCTTCGGAAAGTGTACCGTATGCTCATTACCATTAACATGAAAAGTGACATTGCCTTTGTTGCAATCAATAATAGCCCCTGCAGTATTTAAAAAGGGTCTACCAAGGATGATCGACATACTGTCGTCCTTGGGAATATCAAGAATAAAAAAGTCCATTAAGATAGTACTCCCTCCTTTTCGGTTTATAGGGCTCAAATCTGAAATCTCACCAACCAAGGAAAATGATGAGTGGAGGAATGTATCTCGTACTTTACAAAACTACCCAAACTAAATGATGCATTAATTGGAATTAATTGCAGTGCATGCATGCTTGGCCACTAGATGAGTAGTAGCATTACTTGCATTGGTGAGTTCCTTTTTAATTCTTGCATGCAAAGATTTAATGTGCCTCGGAATCTCAAAAAGAGATGGAGATGAGCCCTTTAAATTGGCAAAATGAAAAAATTGAGATAAGCCCTATAAACCGTGAAGGAGGAAGTAACGTTTGCAACCACAACAAGCACATCCTCACAAATGCCGATGGGCATAGCAGTTGATTTATCATCCATTTGCAAAGAGATCTCAGTAGGTGTCAACTTATTCAATTCAAGTCTACGATATAATGAGAAAGGAATAACACTAACACCGACTCCCAAATCACATAAAGCAGTTTTAACATAGTTTCTTTTAATGGAGCATGGTATAGTTGGTATTCCTGGATCTCCAAGTTTCTTAGATATTCCACCCTTAAAAGTGTAATTAGCAAGCATGGTGGAAATCTCAGCTTCTGGTATCTTTCTTTTATTTGTAACAATATCTTTCATATACTTAGCATAAGGAGAATTTTCAGAATATCAGTCAAACGCATACGTAAAAAGACAGATCTAAGCATTTCAACAAAACGCTCAAAATCTTCATCATCTTTTTCTTGGATGGCTTAGGAGGAAAAGGCATGGGTTTCTGGACCCATGGTTCTCTTTCTTTACCATGTTTCCTAGCAATGAAGTCTCTCTTATCATAACACTGATTCTTTGATTGTGGGTTATCAAGATAAACAACAGGTTCTACCTCCACATCATTATTATTACTAGGTTGAGCATCAACATGAACATCATCATTAACATTATTACTATGTTCATGTTCATCACCAGATTGTGTCTCAACATCAGAAATAGAAATATTATTTGGATTCTCAGGTGTGTCTATAACAGGTTCACTAGAAACATGCAAAGTCCTATCAGTTTTCTTTTTCTTTTTATTACTAGGACTAGGTGCATTAGTATTAATTCTCTGAGAATCTTGCCCAACTCTCTTAGGATGGCCCTCAGGATACAAAGGTTCCTGAGTCATTCTACCACCTCTAGTCATAACCCTAACAACATTACCATTGTTCTTACTATTCAATTCACTAAGCAAATCATCCTGTGCCTTAAGTACTTATTCTACTTGAGTTTTAACCATGGAAGCATGCTTACTAATAATCTTAAGATCACTAACCATTCTACTCATATAGTCACCCAAGCAGTCAAGCATGTAAGCATTACGTTTCAATTGTCTACCAACATAAGCATTGAAATTTTCTTGTTTAACAATGAAATTATCAAACTCATCCAAGCATTGTTTAGCAGACTTATTATGAGGAATATCACCTTCATCAAATCTATAGAGGGAATTTACCTCTACTACCCGTGTCGGGTTATCAATACCATGTATTTCTTCAATAGGCGGTAAATTATTAACATCTTCAGCTTTAGTACCCTTTTCTTTCATAGATTTCTTTGCCTCTTGCATATCTTCGGGACTGAGAAATAGAATACCTCTTTTCTTCGGAGTTGACTTAGGAAGTGTCCAATCATTATCATTACTCAATATCTCATTCAATAGTAATTTAGCTTTCTCAACAGTTCGTTCCTGAAAACACAACTAAAACAACTATCTTGGTGGTACCTAGAAGCATCAGTTAGTCCATTATAAAAGATATCAAGTATTTCATTTTTCTTGAGAGGATGATCAGGAAAAGCATAAGTAATTGGAGAAGCCTCCCCGAAGCTTGTGGGAGACTCTCTTCTTCAATTTGCACAAAATAAATATTTCCTTTAAAGCCGCTTGTTTCTTATGAGCTGGGACATAGAAGTAGTAAATCATATCCTGGGGACTACGCACACAACCTAGAGCAAGAGAATTAAACCATAACTTAGCATGACCCTTTAACAAGAAAGGAAACAATTTAAGAATACAGTAATAGCGAATTTTTTCCTCATTCAATTTAGTAAGATGCGCCACGACAGTTTCAGATTCATAACCATGGAAAGGATCAGATTCAACCAAAGTAATTAACTCAGGATCGATAGAGAATTCATAATCCTTATCGGTAACAAAGATAGGTGAAGTAGCAAACTTAGGATCATATTGCATTCTAGCATTCAAAGATTTCTCTTTCCACTTGCACAATAATTTCTTAAGATGATCTCTATCCTTACAAGCAAGAAAGTCCCTAGCTACCTCTCCATCCATAACATAACCCTCAGGCATAACTGGAAGTTCATATCTAGGAGCGCTAGGTCTAACAGCTGTTTCAAAGTTTTCAGTTTCAATAACTTCATCAGTTTCAAAAATATCATCATCTTCAGCATAATCAATAGTTCTTACTCTAGCAAGATGTTCATCAAGTAATTCACCTAGTGGCACAGTTTTATCAAGCAAAGTAGTAGCATCATAAGCATCATTCATAGTAGAAGTAGCATCATATATAACATGCTACATATCAGAATCAATAACAGGTGGAGGTGTCGCAAGCTTACTCAAAACGGAAGGTGAATCAAGTGCAGAGCTAGATGGCAGTTCCTTACCTCCCCTTGTAGTAGAAAATTTTGTTTTGGTATCTTTCAAATTCTTCATAGTGATCAACAAATATAAATCCCAAGTGACTATGAGAATAGAGCTATGCTCCCCGGCAATGGCACCAGAAAAAGGTCTTGATAACCCACAAGTATAGGGGTTCACAACTGTTTTTGAGGGTAGAGTATTCAACCCAAATTTATTGATTCGACACAAGGGGAGCCAAAGAATATTCTCAAGTATTAGCAACTGAGTTGTCAATTCAACCACACCTGAAAGACTTAATATCTGCAACAAAGTATTTAGTAGCAAAGTAGTATGGAAGTAACGGTAACTGTGGCAAAAGTAACAGTAGTAGTTTTGTAGCAATTGTAATAGTGGCAACGGGAAAGTAACTTAACAAAGATCTATATGTGAAAAGTTCGTAGGCAATGGATCTGTGATGGATAATTATGTGGGATGGCATTCATCATGCAACAGTTATAACCTAGGGTGACATAGAACTAGCTCCAATTCATCAATATAATGTAGGCATGTATTCCGAATATAGTCATACGTGCTTATGGAAAAGAACTTGCATGACATCTTTTGTCCTACCCTCCCGTGGCAGCGGGGTCCTAATGGAAACTAAGGGATATTAAGGCCTCCTTTTAATAGAGAACCAAACCAAAGCATTATCACTTAGTGAATACATGAACTCCTCAAACTACGGCAATCACCGGAAAGAATCCCATTTGTCACCTTGAGGTATGCGGATCATAACACGTAATAGGTGTCTACAACTTGCAAGATAGAATCAAGAAATCACATATATTCATGAAAACATAATAGGTTCAAATCTGAAATCATGGCACTCGGGCCCTAGTGACAAGCATTAAGCATAGCAAATCAATCTCAGAACATAGTGGATACTAGGGATCAGACCCTAACAAAACTAACTCGATTACAAGATAAATCTCATCCAACCCATCACCGTCCAGCAAGCCTACGATGGAATTACTCAAGCACGGTGGTGAGCATCATGAAATTGGTGATGGAGGATGGTTGATGATGACGACGGCGACGAGTTCCCCTCTTCGAAGCCCCGAATGGACTCCAGATGTGCCCTCCCGATGAAGAACAGGAGGTGGCGGTGGCTCTGTATCGTAAAACACGATGAATCTTTCTCTTTGATTTTTTTCTCCTCGAAAGTGAATATATGGAGTTGGAGTTGAGGTCGGTGGAGGTCCAGGGGACCCACAAGGCAGGGGGCGCGCCCTCCACCCTTGTGGACAACAGGTGGGTCCCCTCTAGTTGATTCTTTCGCCAATATTTTTTATTTATTCCAAAAATATTCTTTGTGGATTTTTAGGTCATTTCGAGAACTTTCATTTCTGCACAAAAATTACACCAAAGCAATTCTGCTGAAAACAATGTCAGTCCGGGTTAGTTCAATTCAAATCATGCAAATTAGAGTACAAAACAAGGGCAAAAGAGTTTGGAAAAGTAGATACGATGGAGACGTATCAACCATTGCCAAGAAGCTCATGGACGACCTTGACGTACACCTCCAGCCCACGCGCCCAAGCTCTGCGATGCCCGCCACCCTCAACAGCCTCTATGGTGACAACATCTTCGATGCACTGGTGGCCCTGCGATTGCTCGCTGTCACGCCGGAGAATGTCCACCTCGAGGTCGCGCTCGCGTGCAGCGCCTGGCGCAGAAAGACACCATCGACATAATCACCCACGTCCATGCGCAAATCCTCCACAAGGACTACTACGTGCAAGAGGAGGACGATAGGACGCTGGCCCTCTTGGACCGCAGGGCAACCTGGGACGGCATTATTCAGAAGCACATTGAGCTCGCCGCCAACGCCACTTCTCCTCACACGTCAGTTGGTGACCCAACGCACTAGGGCGTGAGGATGTCGTTGATGGATTCGTATGTATCTTTATCTTTCCGTCAAATCCATGTAGTAGTATATTGTACTGGTAATTATCTTACCTTTCACATCAACTTCATAATTTTCATACGTACTCCATGCATGAACTACGCCAGAACCAAACTTCTCATTACACTAGGAAAATCGTTATTTGTATCTATCGGTCGCACCATGGAGCAGAACCAAATTTTACAAGTTACAAGTTCAAAAGAAAAAGCCTGTCGTGTTTGCATCGCACCCCCACACGGTTGGTCCGGCACGCCGCTCAAGGGGGAACGCATGTTGTGTTGCATTTTCACCTACAAGTGGGACCGTAGTTGAGCAAACCGATGATCGGCAAACCCCCACCCTGCCCACCGCCCGAGGGCTGAGTTAGAGAAAACAGGAGGGGGAAGAGATAGCTGTAGCACAGACTCCAAAAAAATTGATGTCAAATGGGACTCGTGTGGGTGGCGTGTGCCGCACTGCTATACATGAATGCTAGTTATGGCCCATGCCACCCCACTATATCGAGGTGCTGATTACGTAGAGCGAACACATTAGCTCTCCAGAAGTATGCTACACCACTAGTACTACTCACATTGTCGTGAAATTTCCTGGAGCCCGTGCTCAGCCCTCTCTCTCTCTCTCTCTCTCTCTCTCTTCTCTGGCAGCCAACAAATACGCGGAGTGTGCCCATCATCTGTTTGCTCACATGTGGTCCCACATGTCAGTGAAAATGCAAGACGACCCACTAAACCTGCACATCTTTCACCTCGACGTGCTGGTGATGAAAAACAAATCCAATAAAGATCTTTGGTGGCCGCTTTTGGAGTTACTCAAGAGTAAGATTCTATTTACAATTTAAACCAAGATGCACATCAAGTGGCTTCAACTAGCACTCCATTTTATTGCATGACATGACCTGGATGCTAGATGTGCCACGTGTCAGAAAAAGGAGGAAGAACTCGACTGAATCTTCTCCATATTTAGACCGGAGGAGTAGGAAACATGGTAAGCCTTGTGCCTACATCATACGTAGTGTACAAGCCCATCTCACGCTATTACCATATTTCTCGGCCTCCGTGTGACACCTAGCTCTAGTTGATGGTATACTACTACTAGGACTAACTATTGTACTAGCATACTACTTCTAGGTTGGATCTATGTGATGTGGCAACTTCATATAAGAGCATGGTTAATAATATAGCCAGCCGCTGGCTATATAGACATGCCATGTCATCAAGAGTTAGCAATATTAATTACTCATACAGTAGAGTTGGCTATAAGGTTAGCTATAAGCCCACTAATTTTTTCACTTTCTCTCTATCTCTTTCTTCTCATTGAATGCCTTTACCTAGGAGCACGCATAGATCTTGGCTCTTGCATGAGAGCCCACTCCTTTACTTTTTCCTTGTCTCTCTCCTCCACATAGGCAAAAGTGCCATGTAAGCGGGCTTATAGCCCACTATTGTACTTACTCTAACCGGATGTTGGCTATACTACTACAGTACTCACACTTCAAGAAGTGACTCGAAAACCATTCATAAATTGAGTTTATCACATGCATATGCAAATGTACCATTCATTACATACAACAAGTCATCAACACACAACGACAACGAGGATACATGTTGGATTATAGATTATTTCCAACAAAACATTCTAGTAAATACTAAATTTTTTATCACACAACAAATAACAAGCAATGAAATGAACTTCAGCTCAACCAATCCTCGGTGTTGGAAACACTTGCTTTGAACCATAACTGATTCTTTGGGAAGGACCATCTATTTTCAATCTCGAGACCAACGTAGGACTCATCATCCAGGCTGAAGCGGCCTATAGCAGGATGCATATTGTGATTGCCAGGGTAGGGAATCATAGAAATGTCCAAGGTATAGATACAACTGCTTCTCATAAATGGTTGTAACATTGTGCCAACAACAGCTGGATCGCCTTTCACCATTAGTGGATAGTTTTGTCCAAGGAAGATCGAGTTTTTGTCCAAGACTATGAATACGAAACCATTCATAAGATGCTGGCGCTAGCACACTAGTATCCATCCCGAATACCCTGCAACGGATGTTGGTGCTAGCACACTAGTATCCATCTCGAATACTCTGCAACGGATGTTGGAATAGGTCCGGAGAGTGCGATCATGGGAGACAACACCTTATTCCTTAGTAACATCAGCAATGCCCTATATACATACAAGAAGAGGTGATCCATCGGAATAAGTTGCCAGGCGCCCTTGAGTATGTAGGTCCTGCTCGTCCTCATGCTCGTGATCGTCACCATCATCATCTCCCCCTTGGTTATAAATTTTTTCAAGTATAGGTGGTGAATGTTCATAGGACCTTGGAAACACAAGAAGGTTAGTTAGTACGGGGATACTAACTCGCATGCACGTGGATGAAACAATTATAATTATGGTGGAAGACAAACATACCAAAGCAATAAGGATTCCATGCAAAAACAGTGCCACGAGTGGTGGTAGCAAACACAAGACGTTCTTATTGAATTGCATCACAGTACTCATCCGTGTACATAAATTGATTTTAAGCAATATCCATGGAGGAACCATGGAAGTAAGGACGGCAACAAGCTTGTCTAAGATAGCAACACCATGATAGTTCGTGTAATCCCAAGAGCGGTTGGAAACTCGACAAGTTGCTATCTTCTGTAGACGACAGTCACCATGATCGTATTTGAACGTACGTAGATTATCTGTGTGCTCAACCTCAGGGCAGTCTGAGATTTTTGGAAGTGGAACCCGGTGACGAGTGTACAGATTCACAAGTTCCCACTTGCAGTTGTACCCAATATAAACAACCAAATCTCCATTTACGCATGCCCAGGCCTTACCCTTAAGCGATGGCATCTTAACATCACACGTAGTTATCAAGCGGCATCAACTTGCACAAGGCGAGGCTTCTGTCATTCGCGTGCCAGCAAGCAGCGTGTCACACCCGGATAATCAAGCTATAGTAAACCTCTAATAATGATGCCACGTCACCACGATTAGTGTTGATAATCTCGTGTTGATTCAAACCCGATTCAAATTCAAATTTAAAATAAAGTAAAATTATTATTTCTTCCAACGTTAAAAGAAAAATGTGCGGTGGGTGGCAAATATTCACTAACAATTTTTCATGAAATAATTAATATTTTTCAAAATATAAAATTGCCCTTCAATATTAAAACAGTGGACCAACAGCACCTTTTTATCCCATTTAAATATAAACTCAAACTTAATAAATTATTTTGAACCCAAACTTTTTTTCTGGTAGTGCAAAATAATCCATAGAAATTATATGGCAAGGTTTTAAATTTAAAGAAAAGTATTTTGATGCAAAAAGAAAGTACAAAACAGTAGCTAAATAAATAAACAAAAGGTAAATGGAAAGTTACTAGTAAAAGAGAAAAGGAACCTAATCTACTGGGCCCCTTGGCCCATCTAGCAAAACGGCCCAGGCTAACCCCCACTTGCCTCCCACCTCTCGCTACAGGAGGCAAAGGCGCCGTGGCGGCCATCCGC